>NC_069714.1:16732229-16774729 GCF_027358585.1 Pangasianodon hypophthalmus
TGTTAGTAGTAGCTGCATTGGTAGTAGTAGTAGTAGTATTTTAGTTTTTCAGTTTTCTTCTCAGTTCTTTCATTTTCTGGTTAAAATAAATGAATGACTCTGATGTCTAAATAATGATTGTTGGAGGAGTGAATACTAATGTAAATTTGTAAATCCTAACATAAATCTGTGTTTTTGGATGTGGGGCTGGGCATCATGGAGGTGCAGCAGGTATTGTTGCTACCTCAGAGCTCCTGGTTTGATCCTGTGTGGAGTTTCTGTGCATGTTCTCGCAGTGTCAGCATGGGTTTCCTCTGGGTTCTCCAGTTTCTTCCCACCATATAGCTCCAGCGATGTTGTCTTATAATTTGTCATATATAGTGTCATTGTACTGCAGAGGTTAATGTCTGTGATTTACTTCTATCTGTCTATCTATCTATCTATCTATTTTTGGGAAAGGGGTCCAGAAGCTTTGCCAACTTAGGAAATATAGCGCTGTTTTGGATATGAATATGCTGTCACCCGTAACTGTCATTTTGTACATTATATAGTGTTAGTTACTGGTAGCAAAAAAAATTTGTTTCATATTGAAAAGTTATCTAAGGTTAGTGAAGCTAGGTAGTGTTAAATATGTATTTATCTTTAATATCACTTAAAAGGGAAGTTGAAAACGTATTTGCCTACGTATATTACTAAACAATGTAAAACATAATTATTTGATTATAGCATACAGTAAGTGTCATTCCTAAGCTTCCTCTGGCCAAGGTGTGACCTTGTCAAGCTCCAGGCTTACCTCACTGAGCTCTGATTTGAAAAATGGGATGTTCTTCACATTAATTTGTTGACGAAATTTGACTCTTCACTAATCTCTCTAATTTAATGAACGCTTGTTAGTGTGTGTGCATATTATTTATTATTACATATTATATACTGAGTATATTACAGCTAAATAGTACACATTTAATAAATATTTAGTAAATACATTTATTAAAACACTTGTCAGTAACATCAATATTATCTACTCTTCATTATATATATCCATTATTAAAGTTTAAGAAGGGTTTCGAAAATCCGCAGAATCGTCCCACGTGGTAGAGGAGAACCCGCATTGCCGTGACGTCATCACAACGCGACCATCAGGGGATGGGCCAATCAAGAAGAGCACGTTGATGACTCAGAACGGTTCTGCGCTTGGACTACAGGAGGGAAAGAAAGGCCGGAGCGCAATATTTTAGCTTGTGTTGATTAAATTTCACTTGTCCTGCCTCACATTATACTTCCTGCTTGTTTCAGTGAGTTACATTTGAGCTGTTGGTGAAGTCGCGCTGAAGAACTTGTGCTAGCCATGTCAGTTACGGAGATGTTTAGCTACATCCAGGGCTTCTTAACTGCCGATCAAGATATTCGCGAGGTAAGGTGGAACAGTTCATGTTCATTAACTGAGGAATATGTATAATGATCGTCTTTAAGGTAAACAAGTATAAAATCTTAGCTGAATAAGAATGCCACATGTAAAAGTTCATGGAATCGTGGTTAGAAAACGTGAGGTTTACACGGATGTGGGATTGGATCAGGTTTAACAATATTGTCATTAGTTATGTATCTGCAAACCAGCAAAGCCGCCAAAAACACTTGTTAGCTTGGGTGGGTTCTAGTCTTTCCTAGGAAGAGCATTGCCCCTGATAGAAAACGTGCCTCCTTTTAACTTGTAGGATATAAGAAAAGTTGTCCAAATGCTGGAGCAGACCGCCAGGGAGATACTCACCATCCTTCAAAGTGTCCATCAACCAAGTGGTTTCAAAGACAGTAAGTGGACCTTATATATAGAAATATATTCGATAGTTTTCTATAGTACTGTAGGAGTCTATAACAGCCTGTGATTTCCCACCAGTTCCCAGCAAGTGTCTGAAGGCCAGGGAGCTGTTCTGCACTGTTCAAACCCAAATTGGTGATCTGAAAACAAAGTTCCCTGTGGAACAGTATTACAGGTCAGTGCAGAAATTCTATACAGTATGTAGTGTAATGTGAAGAACTTTACCTTAGGTGTATTCATTTTTACACATCACCTAGCAGAATATTTCATTAACTCTGCACAGGTTTCATGAGCACTGGAGGTTTGTTCTGCAGCGCCTTACCTTTCTTGCCGCTTTTGTGGTCTATTTGGAGAGCGAGTCCTTGGTGACACGAGAGGAGGTGGCGAAAATACTTGGAAGTATGTGTGATGATTTCTTTAAGGTTTTTACATGGCTTCTCATTGAAAGTATTAATATGGAGTAACAACTTTTTGTTTGTACAGTTGAAGTGGACAGAGAAAAAGGATTCCATCTGGACCTTGAAGATTATCTAGCGGGGATTCTTATTATGGCCAGTGAACTGGTAAGATATTAACTGTCAGGACTTTGAAAGGATTTTTGTAAAGTGTCACAAACTAAAATCTATTGTTAACTCCACAGTCAAGGTTGGCAGTCAATAGTGTAACCGCTGGAGACTATGGGCGTCCTCTACGTATCTCAAATTTCATCAACGAACTTGATTCCGGTTTTCGCCTGCTAAATCTGAAAAATGACCCTCTACGTAAACGCTATGATGGTCTCAAGTATGACGTGAAGAAGATTGAGGAGGTAGTGTATGACCTATCAATCCGGGGCCTTGCCAAGGAGCAGGAAGTCGGGGGAGACAAGTAGAGGCAGGAGAGGAACAGAAGAGGCCTTGGGGCAAATACCCTGGCTGGGATTCTCCATGAGTGCAAGAGTGGAGACTTAACCTGCCTATGGGCAGGCACATGGAGGAAGAGAAGATCAGATGGAAGTGTTGAAGCCCCAGTAGCCTTTGACAGTGGTGTGGATTTTGTAGCCAACCGTCTGCCCTAGTGGAAAGCTGTTTAGGCCTGATAAAAATGGGAGAAGCTGTGTTTCTCACTGCTGTTGAGAGAAGTTTACTCATGTACAGTTCATCTGTATGCTTGGTTGGATGTGTCATTTTGTTGTTCTTTATTGTTCTGTGCTGGTCATCACATTTGTAAAGCATTGTATAAACATTGGACATGGTTGACACTTGGATGAGGTGATTTAAAAATACTTCATTTTCTTTTCAATATCACTGAGGTCTGTAATATAATTGTACTACACGTGAAAGTGAGTTATGGTTAAAAATTTGGCCTACAGTTTTTTTGACTGTTTTAAATATGTACTGAGGAGTGCATAAGGTGAAGCTACAGTGGTGAAGTGTCTACAGAAATGACTAGAGCAGAGGAAAATGTATGATTTGCCTAAACTACACAAAACTGCTGCTTTTGAGAAAAATATCTGAATTTTTTACAGCTTCTGTATTTTATTTTTTTTCTACCCCCACCCTGGTCAGTACCTACAGACATATTCACAGGAATAGAGGTGCACATTTGTCAGTGTTCTCTCCGAGCCTCAAACTCTTTGTTATGAAGAATTACTATTCAGAAAGTTTCTGCTAAAACATGTTTTGCACGTTTATGTTGTAAGGCGATTGCAAAGAGGATACATGGAAGAGCAAAGAATATTCTTTAATGAAGGTGACAGTTTTGCCTTTTTTTTATAATCTTGTCATGTGCATCTGCTCTCATGACCTCCATTTTTAAAACTTATTTATAAATAATGTTAGACTATTGCATGTTGTGTATGGTCTGAAGACTGCAGTTTTGCAAAATCCACTTCTCGTCGTCATCAGATGTGAAAAGTCAGTTTTTGTTTGTGTTTTTGGGAAATCAATTATTGTTTGCCTACATTTCACTGGTATGTAATGTCCAGCTATACATGTGAGCATGTGATTGGCCTGCTTTATAAATGTATGCCTAAGTACTGTTTGACACAACACATGAAGTACCTATTTTGACTTTAACACTAGTCCAAAGGTGTCAGCAGTAATAATATGCACTTTTTCCTCATGGAATGATGTCTGGTATATTACTACTGAATTGACTTATGAGTTCTCTCTCTCTCTCTCGCTCTCTCTCGCTCTCTTGATGTTCCAACCACTTTGTGTTAATATTGTGTAATAAAGTGCATCACAAACAAACCCATTTTCAGTAAACACGTAGCCAGTGAAAAGATCAAATCACGTGTTCTTTTTCATTTATATTTAATATAATTCACCAATTTGTACACATGGAAAATATTAAATTAGGTTTTGTAAATAAAGAAAAGAACAGCATGTCTGGTCTCAGTTAAAAGAATGACTGTTTATGTGGTAAGTTAAAACCCTCTTCTATTGAGTAATGTACTGTAGAAGCTGCAGTGTTTGCTGTGCCATTGATGATTCATTTTTGTAATGAAAAACAAAATTCTGCCTCCATAGGCATATAATTAACAATTCATGTCTATCAGTGCCAATGCTAACCAGAATAATCTAAATTATGGAAGCATTTTCTGGACTTTATTCAATTGCTAATTAGAAAATGATCATTCAAACAATCTTTGCAATTGCAGTTCCCTTATGAGTGTGTATAATAAGGCATAATTCTAAGTCAGTTACAAAACATGTATTCACATTTGTGTTTCTCTGCACAGCAATGTGCAACTGTTGCCAAAATTAAACGGCAAAGTCTATTAGATATTTCATTTTTATAGTCTAAACTGCTATGATTATGCTATATTTAAAAAAGTAATTGCACTTTCTCATCCTCTGCTACACCTGGGACAAAATAAAACACCTTTGCAATCCTATAGGCATTAGGCTATCATGGGCACAGGCTCGCTGGAACTGGACAGTCGAAGATTAAAAAAAAAAAAGTCACTTGTCCTTTTCCAGTCTTCAACTGTCCGGTTTCAGTGAGTCTGTGCGCATGATGGCCTCAGAGTCTTGTTCTTGGCTGACAGGAGTGGAACCTGATGTGGTCTTCTGCTGTTGTCTCTCATCCACCTCAAGGTTTGAAGTGTTGTGCTTTCTGAGATGCTCTTCTGCTCACCATGGTGGTAAAGAGTGATTATTTGAGTTACTAGAGACTTCCTGTCAGCTCAGACCAGTCTAGTCTAGTTCTCCTCTGATCTCTCACATCAATAAGGTGTTTCAGCTGCAGCCCCTCTGCACACAGGATGTGTTTTGCACCATTCTGTCTAAACTCAAGAGGTTGTTGTGTGTGAAAATTCCAGGAGATCGGCAGTTTCTGAAATACTCAAACCATTGGCAAAGTCACAGAGATCCCACTTTTTCCCCATTCTGATATTTGATGTGGACATTAACTGAAGCTCTTGACCTGAATATGAATGATTTTAGCACATGATTGGCTGATTGGATAACTGCATAAATGAGCAGGTGTCCCTAATAAAGTGGATGGTCTGTGTGTTTGTGTGTATATATATAATGTTTTTTCTTTTTTTTTTCTTTTTTGAAAACTACAAACACTGCCAACAGGACAACACTGAAGTCATGAAATGTCATTTTTTGCCAGCATTAAAATGTCCTTAGCAATATTTTTTAACATTGCAAGGGTCTGCAACCACATCCACAAGTTTACACTTTGACTGAAACACATGCCTTTTTAAAAAAAGTCCCTCCTAAAATCCTGCTTGTAGCATGGGGATGAGAAAGTGCCATTGCAAACGTAAGGATTGCTATTACTTTTTTAATATGGCAGAATCTGACAAGTTTAGGCACTGAAACTGAAACTACACTGCTGTAAACAAAAATGCAAATGCAAATACATGTTTTACAATTTAAGTTGATTTATGTCTCATATTATGCACACTGATAAGGGAAATGCAACTGCAAATGCATGTTTAAAATATAATTTGTGTTTAGCATTGGAACAAAATTTGGAGTAAAATAAAAAATAAAGAGTAAAGCTTTTAATAAAAACAAATATTTCCACATAGACTAAAGTGCATTAAACAGAAAATGAGACTTTCTATTAGCATGATGGAGACGGTGAGAGGAGTTTAGAGAACAATAAGTTTTCTCATAAGATTTAATTGGATTGGGGGAGACTGGCTCTGACGTTTCAGTAGGCAATCAAATGAAAGGCACGCGGTTTTCTCTCTTATCAATTATCAAATGTTCAGCATTTCTTGGTTTTGGAAGATCAATTTCTGATACTCCAACATTTAAAGTTACTGCTACTATATCATAACCAGATGCAGTTTCACCACTACCTTTAGTGTGGCAACAGCAATTAAAATAATTGACTGATAGAAGACTTGCTACTGTATATTTAAATAAAACAAATGTTGTTATAAGTTTATCTTACTGCAGTGTGTCAGTAAGGATTACGGTGAATTAAAACCAGCATTACTGTAGCTACAATATGCTTGTTAATTATTGCTGCTTTGTTCCCCCAGCACAGTGATAATAATGCAGGTATACGGGTATTTTAGGATTCAGATGTCGCAAGAAGCTCGTTATAGCTTAAAATGAAACTACAGTGACACTTACGCAAATGGCCTTGGACGCTTCACTGGTAGTGGGAATGGAACATTTTGTCATTTTTCAGACTAATGAAAAGAGAGGAAGAGGGCTGTGACATATCGTATTGGAAAAAAACGACATATGGAATCTGGCTCAGTCTTCACACATTACACTAGTTGTCACATTTGTGCGTCTTTGTTAAAAAGGATTTCTAATGATAATTTTCTTTCTCAATATAATTTTTAAACAAATATTTTCACTCATGCTGTTACAAATAATTGCTGAAAACATTTATGTCAATAGCAAATTGCACAATCTGTGGCCAGTGACGTTCCCAACCACGTTCTCATTTTGGTCCACTAAAAGCTGATTTTCCCCCTTTTTGTGAATGTCAGTGTCTACCTATAGAAAGTGCACTTTTCTGGCCAAATCATCAAACATTTGTTTTCCATAATGTAATACTGTCAATTAAATATTTTAAAATAATTTCCACCAGATTTAAGTTGCGTAAATAAGTCTCAAGAGCGGCTCTGGGACGTGTTGATCATTATATTAGGGAGTGCGTTGCGTCTTTTTCTCCAGAGCCCCAGATCACATGCGTACCTCTTAATCAGACGAAACCACTGCTGCGTACGTGATTTGTCAGAGGCACGTAAAACAAAGGCTTCGCGTCGGATGTCCAGCACCTCGAACGTGTCATCACAGTCCGGGTCGGTCGAAACCACACAGTTAGCCAGATGGATGGGCTCACGCAGTACAGCAAACTTGCCACTACTTTTATCTTTAATCAGTACCAGCACACCATCCTGCACGGTCTCGAAGGCCTCCGTTTGGTCTCCACGTCCCCCTCCTTCTGCCGTGCGCACCATTAGCAGGCTTTGAACATTCTGGAACTTGAGGGACTTGCTGCCTTTTTTCACCCACTGGCCATCAGCGGGTTGTGAGATCTGCAGCGGACCCTCCATAATAAAGCGCGTGCTCTCACGAGCCCAGCCTACAAGCTTCATGGATGTCTCTCTCATCTCAATGTTGATCACTTCACGGTTCTTGCGGCTCTCGCGCCGGAAGGAGCGCAGGGACCATGTGGCTGTGCCCTCCTGCTTGCTCTTCATGTTGATGTGCTCCAGGTGAGACTCCACACGACTTTTGGCCTCCTTCAGACGCTCGTAATCAGGGTGGTATTCGTTAGTGGCCTTGATGATGCGGCTCAACAGCAGCGGATACTTGGTCACACGCTGCAGTGGAGCCATGAGGAAGGAGCGCAGATTCATGCGCCGCAGGGCCGTATTGTCATTCTGGGATACGTCAAGGAAAATCCTGGTGGACAGCCAGAAAAACAGTCATATATGAATTCATATTGATTTCCAGTGTATCTCAATGCCTGCACAAGCTTAGCATCAGTGAGACAGTCTGGTCATGTGACCAGTATTCTAAAGTGAAATATGCATTTACATATTGCAGGTATGCAGTCATTTATCAGTGTAAAGGCTGTGACACCCAAAATCATGCAAATGCTGTTTTTTTTTTTTAAGGCTTCTGTACAAAAGACTATTAAGTCACATGGCTGTGTGGTAAACTGTTGTATGAAATAATTAAAATAGGAATTAAATTAACAAACAAAGTTAAATATTCACCTCCGTGGGCAATTTAAAAGGATTTTTTGCTATAGTAAAATTGGCATCTGCAAAGATTTGCCCAGTAAATGTCAAGTAGGCAAACAAAATGATCAAAAACAAAATAACAATTATAATAATCTAACACTAAAGGCTACAATGCCTTTGGGAATGGCCACAGATTAGCATGTGTTTGTTTAAAATTTTTCTCACAGTAGAGATGCCGCCTAGGCCTATGTGCAGTTGGCAAAGACATTAGAAAGCAGCCTCCGGTACTACATTTCTTTTTTTATACCTAAGCAACTCTTTTTCCTTCTCCAGCGTGTTAAGCATGTTGACAGATGTTGACTGCTGCAAGCAGTACGTTTGAAAGGCTGGCAGCATGTTGACAAACTCCAAGAAGATTTCTCCAATGCATACAGTGAGCAGATCTTCATCTCCCTGAATGTTTAAAACAAAGAACACTCAATTTATCATACGGTTCCATGTCACACTTGGCCTGCATAATGGTGGTTAGGCACTGATGTTTGTAGAGCGACTTTGATGCAATCTTTATCATAAAAAGTGCTACAACAATAAAATATTATTCTATAATATAGTATACTTTAAGCAAATCTTCTGGTATGCAGTTTATGGTGGGTGTTTGTGGCAGATCATCTGCTCAACGTGGAAAATAGTTGTAATGGTGCAGTAGTGTCCTGACCTGATCGAGTGCTTGGTCAATATTGTCCTGCAGATGCTCGGTGAACCTGTCATTCACATCAATAAGCTCCTGCACATTGCTGAAGACCACGGTCAACTGTTCGGCTGTGAGCAGTCCTGCACTCTGCATGGGGAAGTAGAACTCTTCCTTGATGATGCGCAGATCCTCGCCGTAACTCGACTCTGTGTTGAGGAACTCCAGAATGGCCTCCTTGCGCTCGGTCCGTAACTTCGAGCATCGCTCACACATGCCCTCCTCTCGAGTGGTGTCTCGGTGGCCACAGTCTGGGCACGGCCGCTGGGTCTCCCATGTTTTAAATGATTCTGAGGGTCTCTTCCAGCCCGGTGCCAGTCCAGACCCGATACCACTGTCCACTCTCTCCACTTCAGTGCCGGCACTGTGGCGAGTCCGGCGTGGCTCCTCCTCATCCTCACGCTCATCGCTCAGCCCCACCACGCCACTGTCTGCACTCACACTGCTCACTGTGCTCCAGCGGTGCTGGCATACACGATTCACACCCAGGCGTCCATTCCGGCCTTCTCCTCTAGGCTCAGAGTGGCCCCTAACTGTGCGCATGCCTGACAGGAAAAACACACAGGAAATGTTATGCTTTGTTTGACCATATGATTTGTGGAGTCTGTGCCCCAGTTTCAACATCTACAAGATACAGGGAACTGCTTGGACTTTTAGGAGAAGGCACAAACAAAAGAAAAGTGCCCTCAGAAAGGACGTGGTTTATGGAATGGAAGGTGGTTTATCCTAAGGGCAGTGGCTGCAGAGGCAGCAGCATTACAGTGATAAAATCAAAGCTAACAGTTGCTAAAGGCAAGTCTTTGCTGCAAAGGAGTGGTTACATTGAAAATGAATAAAGTGATAGTCTTATCACTTATCATCATCAGTGTGAAAAAGGCCAACTGATGTTAAAACTATCAGTGTTTGTATTTGTAATACAATTCAGCAGTTTCATTAAAATAACAATTAATTAATTAAAAAAAATTTAGATTCATGCCGGTGAGCAGCAATTGCATTCATGTCAGTAAAATATGTACTTATGTCTCATATCATATCGTATCTGATATGAAATACTGTATATGAGCAATAGCAGTCCACTTAAAGAGTTTGCTACTAATTTAAGTGGACGAGGAACTGCCATGGGACTCACCACTATCTCTGTCCCTGCGTTGACTGTGGAGACGTGCTGCTGCAGCAATCTTCATCTCCAGCTGCTTGCGTTTGGCAGCGTCAGTGGGCATGGGGTCGCTGTAGTGAGGGCGCAGGCGACACTCCCGCTGCGCCCTCACCGATCCAGCCGGCTCATAGGTTGCATCCGAGCTAGAGCGCCTGCATCCTGACCCAAAGAGCTTCTAATTGGACAAAGAGCCATCAGTCAGCTTAGCCACTCATCACACTGTGCAGTGAATTAGTTAGTATTGATTGGTTAAAGGATGAAGATAAAGGCAGCCACAGGTGGAGTGCTTGAAGTATTAATCAGGGGAAATCCCTCTGAACCACAAGTTGTGTCCCATTACTGAGGCTAATAATATGCAATACAAAAGCAAAAATAGGATACTTTAACAATCCTTTTAAAGTAGTGTTTTCAAAGAGTAAAAGTTTTTTTTTAAATTTTATTTTACAATTTATTTACAAAAATAGAATTCCTTAATGTAAAAAATAAATAAAATAGCTCGAAAAGATGTTTATAACAGAGATGTGCAGGGGAATTCATCAGGGATCATGCTTATAAATGAGAGAATATAGAAGAGTTTGGAGACAGTTACTTTGTGTGTGTTTGTGTGTGTGTGTATATATGTATATAGTATTGTTCATAATATCACAACACCCTATTTGGCCATTTCGGTTTCTTTTATACCCAACACACTTTGTCTTGTTGCTATGAATTACATTTCTTTGTGTTTTTTATTTTGTCCGAAGGATATCCAAACATTTGAATTCAACTGTAACTCGGACACTTTACATTATACAATCCCAAAAGTAAGAATTTCATTAAAAACATTTTAATGCCTCAGAAAAAGACTAAACCCTTTTGAGGTACTGATTTACAGCAACTGACCAGGAGGTTGAAAGTTCCCAAGATTTACAAAACTTGTAGTCTGTGGTAGACATGGTTTTAAATTATTGACAACTTCTCATGGTAATTGGTATGAATGGTAATTCACTAATGCTGACCTCCAGAAGACCTGGCTCAACACTTGACACAGTACACCAACAATACATCCAATAGACCAGCTACTGAATAAGCT
Organism: Pangasianodon hypophthalmus; assembly: GCF_027358585.1. Lineage (NCBI taxonomy): Eukaryota > Metazoa > Chordata > Actinopteri > Siluriformes > Pangasiidae > Pangasianodon > Pangasianodon hypophthalmus. The sequence goes on from NC_069714.1 coordinate 16,743,158, forward strand.
AGGCTGACAGTGATACGTTTCAACTGCTATCAGTGCCTGAGTAACAAGACACCTTAGGTGCAGGTATCGCCCAGAATAAATAACGATGTCGCTGCTATCGTAATTAATAACAAAACAACAATCCACATGAGACTTGGTGCGGGTAACAGAGCTGAGCTATGCATGATGCCAGGTGAACACAGTGAATCTCAATTCCACCAGCCTAATACAAAATACATGAACTAATACAACCAAAGGAGCCGATCAATATTACCCTCAACCTTCCAGCCAACAGTCACCAGAGACCAAATGCATGTGGCGCAATGAAGAACCAGCTGGCATTTTAAACAGAAAGAGCAAACACAGACACACATCCACACACTCGCAGTCTTACATGCAAATGGAAGGAAACCGGTTACCAGCTTGAAACCTCCCTCTAATCCTGTGAGAGAGTCATTCTGAGCTGCACGTTTGTGTGCACCGTTACATGTCTGCAGTTGTCTGTGCTGTGCAGCTGCATGTTCAGCCTCATCTAGTCCCTGTGCATGTGTGACACAGCACTCCGCAGTCCGCGGATACACACGGAGAAAGAGAGGGTCATGATGAAGAGAAATAAAGAGCTCTGTGTGTGTGTGTGGTGTGTGTGTGCGCGTGTGTGCGTGTGTGTGGGAAGGGGAATTGCCTTACGCATTCTCTTGGCTCTTCTCGTCCAGTAGCTTCACTGCAAGCCTCCTGTCTGCAGGCCGGCGTTGTCATGGCAACGCAGGCAGATTGACACCCGGGCTGGGGAGTGGTGATGTCAGTACCGTCGTGCTGGTCATGTGACAGCCTGACGGGGGCTTTGGCGCTGATCTCTGCACTGCAGCTGAGGGAGGAGGACAAGGAGTAGAAAGCAGGGAGGGGGGTGATGAAGGATGAGAGAGGGAGGGAGAGGGATCTATTAAGGTGAATTTATGATTCCTTCCTCCTCCTCTCTTTCTCCTCTATGAGGCATGTGGCTGTGCATCCCCCATTTTCTCCAGGGATAAAGGGGCTGAAGAGCAATTAGATGCTTCAGTTCACATTAGCACCTGAACTCACAAGATGTGCAGCTCTTTGACTGATCTCTCAGATTTCTTTGTGTGTGTATCTCTCTGGGTTTAACTGCGCTGTGTGTATGTGTTTGCGTAGAGGGTATATGTGATGTAAATGTGTCCATTTCATCAGTAGCACTTTTTTCAGTTTTATATTTACTACACCCTCTCGTACCATTGACATTTGTGTTATCTCTTATTGCACAGATCAATGTGATGAGATATGGCCCTTGATAAATAGACTTCCATTTCTTCTTGTCTGCCACATCAGGATCTGCACTGCTAATGCAGAATACATCACAAAGGCCTGTGCACATAGATATGATCCTGCAATACTGCTGACAGCACAACAATACGCAGGGCTGAATCATAATTCAGAGTGCACACTCACATATGCATACACCATATGCATGAATATAAACAAAGAAAAGTGTCATGTATAAAAGTATATGCTCTGACTACATAAGGAAATTTTAGCCTACATGCATTTGCTTCGTTTTTCTGGTGGAGGTGCATTAAATATATATCTGATGTAAAACACAAAACCAGCCCCAGCACTGAAAAGAGCCTCATTTACTCTTTGTCTTTACAACCCACTTTAATCACTACATTTCATAATTAACGAGGGAAAGATGACATGCTATATTGCTTAAATATGTTGTTTTACATTTAAGCCCATTTTTAAATGCATAATATTTCAGCAGCAAATCAAATAAAAATTGTACAAAAAATTGTATTTAAATTATTTAAGTTATTTTTTTTAGCAAATTTCTAGATGCAAAACACCTTATGGACTTGGTGTCTAATTCATACACTCTCTCACTCACGTTTAGCAGGAGGTAAATTCTCCACAAGGGAAGCTGTAACTCAAATATCTTTATGTGGCATTATCACAAGGGGAAGAAAAACTGGTATGAACCCATGTAGTCTGTAGTGAATGGATGCATGTTTGCATTTCATGTTTATGTATATGAAATGCCGAAAAACACAGTCATTGCATTGCACTTGGAAGGCAACTCCCTAGATATGCTGTATATCTCTAGCATTTGGGAGACAGCTCTGGAGGAACCTTTAAAGGTTTCATGAAGAACCATACAACAGAGGGTTTCCTTGTAATAAAAGCTTTCACATAGATCCCCTTTGGAAAAGCCCTTAAAACATCTAAAACCCTTAACTAGCCAAAGAACCTCTGCAGAACTCTTTTTTCTAAAACTTGCTAGCTTTTGCTTTAGGTACCTAGCTAGCTATTTATTCAGTGAACAGTAATCTAGTTGTGTTCAGTACCAAAAAAATAGCTACTGCTAATTAGGGGATCCATCCTCAGGTAAGCTGATAAACTATTGAGCAAAGTGAATAAACATCATATACCCACAGCATGCTAAAACCAATGCCACGTGATGATACTGAAAGGTGTACTGAATGTAATGCCTCCTAAAGTTCCTTCTTGATTAAAATGCTGCCCAATGATACAGTTGACTCTGAAGGCAGCTCTGTAATATAACATTATAGATGGAGCTGAAAAACATTCTTCTTTCCTATTAATGCTTAAATGTTAATTATCCAATAAGTTTGATTGCTAGCCAGTAACTTCTACTTGTAAAGAAGCCATCACACCGTGCTGTGTAGTCAGCTCATGTAAATTCATGGTACAGGTACGGTAGGAGGAGCTCCTCATATCTGCACACTCTAAATTTCTGCATATTTTGCAGCTATAGCTGAGCACATTGCAATGTCCAACTATCACCAGGAAAGAGGAGCACAGTCTTGCTGGAATACAGTAATTTTGTTTATAAAACTAACTTGGCCTGAACTACTGAAACAAGATATTTACAGATTATTTTCTTGCATGAGAGTCATGATTTCATGCTGTACTATGGATATATTTAGAATTTCACCTAGACGATATCAGGGTTTGAGGACTGTGATTTCAGTTTGTACTCATACAAAGGCAGCTCCACTTCTGTGGGGTAGTATTTAGTATTTAGGCTAGACTAATCATCCTTGTAAAAATGTAATCAGAAGGAATATGTAATTATTTCAGGCAGATCATTGATTGAAGTAAATTAGAACAATCATATGGCCAGGAAGTATATGGAATATTGTTGGTTTAATATATTTTAATGAAGCAGAAACACCATGATTAACCACATAAATTCATCACATAAATCCCCCCCTCCCAAACCTTCAGTCCTATGACTCTTATCAAAATATATTTCAGATCTATGAGAAACACTGAATTAATTTCACTCTTACCTCTTCTTTATGAGGTCCAGTGCTGATCCAAGGAGGTCCGCCTTAATCTTGTAGATCTTGGCTCCATAACTAGAGAGATCTTTCCCATCCAGGAGTATTGCAGGACAGCAGGTTGATGCCCCCTCAGCATTCTCCCTGTTGGGAGGGAAAGGGACCACAGGTGGAGCCATACTTTCAGAGTCTCCTGCTTTCTCAGTGTGCTCTTCTCCTGCAGTGGTACTCTGGGGTTGCAGAGGAGAGCGAGGTGCAGGCCCTGTGCAGATTGGGGCATCTGAAGCTTCTTCAGTGGACCTGCCATTACTTGACTCTTCTCCACTGGAACCACATGGATGAGCTGCATCAGTAGTGCTGCAGTTTTGCCAGACTTCTGTGACAGTTTTAGCCTCAGTATGTAATCTGTCTTTAACTTTCTCTTCACAGTTTCCTTCTCTGCATTGGCCTTCCTGTCTGGCTACTCCACTGGTTGGAGCTGTTGAAGAACCCAGGCCTTCAGCACTCTCTTTTTGCCTCATCCTCTTGAACTCTTCAAATGTCGGGATGTGCAAGCGACTCATGGGAGGTCTTTTTCTCTCAGAAGCAGACTGGGCAATACTGCTGACATGCTCAGAGGTGTGCGACTTGCTGAAGTTCGCTTCCTGGCTGGAGCTGAGTGCCAGGTTAGGCGTGCTCCTCTGCCTGTGAAGCTGTAGCCGCCGCAGCACCTCCTGCTTGATTTCCTCTGGGCTGGTGATACGACGAGCATATAGCTCTTTCTTGCCATTCACCTGTCCTGGAGAAGAGAGATGACCAAAATGTGATGCCATTTCATGATCGCTAAAAGAATGTGGGGTGTTACTTAGCAAAGGCTGAGGGCGAAGGGGCTTGTTAGGCTCAGCCACACGTGTACTCTGAAGGCGAAGTTTGTCTCTCAGGCCTTTCCGGGCATTTCCGTTCATGGCCCAGTCCTCCACAGCAGGAAAAAGCCACTGAGGAAACAGAGGCAAGTCCTTCCTCATTAGTCCCTGACGAGGACAGAAAGCCATGTTCTCAGGGGAGTGCATCATAGTGATCCCTGTGACCTGTGATCCCTGAGAAGTTCCATCATACCACTGACTGCTGGAGGTACAGTGGAGAACAAACTCACTCTCCATGCTTCTGTAAGTGTACATACCAGGGTCTGCATTCCAGTGCAGATTTTCCAGGCTACGGTATAGTCGATTATTGCCCGAGTTAATACAGCTCTGTGAGAGTTGCCCTGCCTGGTAGCTGGACTCAGACTCTGGCTGTTTAAGTGGATGCACATTGCTGGTGGAACAGTACCTAAGCCCCATGTTGCTAAAGAGGTTGTTGTTGGGTCCTGCTGGATAGCGGTTCAATGGTGCGTCTAGGTTGATGTATGAGGGGTTTCTGTGTTGAGGGAAACCAGATAGTGGGGGGCCAAGGACAGAGAGAGGATCTGGCAACTCGCTGTAGCAAGACTCCAGGTCCATGCTGCAGCCAGCAGGGGAGGCTGCTGGGGAATACTCACATGGCAAAGGTTCTACGTCTGGCATGACCACAGCAAGAGCTGCCATCCATTACAGAGAGGTGCTGGGACCACAGCCCTTCAGTGATCAAAACACAAAAGCAGAATATTGGCACACTGACAACACATTGAGGACACTGTACTCACATACTGACATCCATGGCTGACCTAAAGATCAATTAGCCACTTCTATTAAACCTCAAAAAAGTGACTTAATGACTTACCCAAAGAAAATCTTAAGAGCCAAAAAATATTTTTTATTTAGACAGTATTAGCTTTCTTTGTGAAATATCTTTACCTTTCAATCATAACAGATGATACTAAAGCCTGATGCCATATATGAATCAAGGACATACAATGTTATAGAACAGGTGCAGTGGATGCAGTGGTCCTTTTACCTGGTCCAATATTATAGTATAATCACATTTTTTTGCTTTGCATCATTAAAAAGAGGTGTGTTTAACCCCTTCTCACAGTACACTGGCATTCCATTCCACCAGCGGAATGGGAATCAAGTTATCAGATATTATAAATCAATATAAACAAATTAATTATTTAGATTAAGATTAGTCAGGACACTGTTGGGTTTCTGTGTATAGAGTGCTGTAACTTGGTGTTTAGCTGTTGGTGAGCAGGGCTGTGTTTTATTGTTGCATTGTTGGGACACGATTTTTTTGTTGGTAAAAGTATTTGGTTTGTGATGTCCTAAATACTTGGCCATGTTATGTCAGGAGTTCCAGCAGGCTGTAAACAAGTCCCAAGGTGACACATCAGTTCAGTCATTGAGTGTTTCACAACAAATTGACAGAGAAAGCACAGATTTCCTATGCGGACAGACAATTTATTACTTTGAAAGATGACATGCTGCTTTTGTTGATATTGACATTACGTTCTTATGAAAGCTATTTTTGGACAATAATCAGACTGCGGATGCCAGTGTCTACACCACTAGGGGGCCTGAACAAACTACAAGGGATATTTTCTCTGTTCCGACTGAAAATGAGGGAATGAAAAATTGACAGTTATGAAGAGAGACACTTTTCATTTGCCCTTAGCAGTCATTTCACTAATAGATGCAAAGGCATGGATTAGCTAGAAGAGCACTGCTTACTAATTATTTCTGTAATTAGTAATTTACAAATTGCCTAGATCCAGGCCAGAGCAGTATTCACTGATAATATCAAGCACATGTCAGGCATTTCAAAGCATGAAACACAAGGCTTGTTAGAGATAAACAAGAATGTACAGTAGAAAAAAGCATTAAAGATATGAAGGCATTTTTAATTGATGAAGACAGGATATTCAAATAAAATCTGAAGCCAGTTTAATTAAACTGGAACCTAAGGCCTTTTGACTAAGCTTTTGACTAAGCTATCTTTTAAAGATTATATCTTTTAATAAGAAAACAAAATTCACACCAGTGTAAGTGTAGGTTAGTATAGCCTCAATGCAATACATCATCTCTAATGGTGCCAATGTTGTCTCTGGCTGTGTTCAAAATCTGCTGATGTGTGAATGAGCATGCTTGATTAGCATAAGGATATTGGTTCCTGAACATGGAGAGCACAGCTCACTTCACACAGAACACACCCTGCTGTCTCTGCTTATGGCAGGCAGATGCTCATTTTCCATTTTTAACTAAACTGCTGTAGACACACAGTAGTACCTAGAAGAAGCCACTCACTGTGGTATAATGGGCTTTTACAAAAAAAAAAAAAAAAACCCTCTGTCGATGCCAAAGAGTTCCTGCAAAAGAGGAGGAACTGCAAAAAAGGAGATATCAAATATAGCATAAATGGGAAGAAAATGCTTTTTTTTCTTAAACAATCATTAACATAGAACAAAATGTGTTATTAATAGTGTACAACTATTTACTTAAATTTTGTATTTGTTGAATTATTCACCTTTAATAACAGCCTGACAATTTTGAGGTATTAACATGGCAATGCTTTACAAGTTCTGAATGATTTTGCCTGAAAACTGCTCACTTCACTGAGAACACAGCACATAGAAGGTATTCTAGCTCACCAGCTAGTCCTTTAGAAATTTTCTAATTTGTTCTAACCACTGCACTGGTTAGAATGACAACATTCCATTCTCACAACATTCTGTTTTTTGGTATTTTTTCAAGCCTACAGTAGCGAATCTCTAGCTTTGTTGTGTGTGTATATATACATATATACATATATATATATATATATATATATATATACATCCCACGTACCCCATTGTAAGTAAGTCCCTGTGTGCAGCTTGCTCCAAGCTCAGCTCTGGATCCTCCTCTCTTACTGCTGCCTCCTCTGCTGGTTCGTTCTTTAAGGTAAATACATCTTACCCAATTTAAGACAGCTGAGCAGAAATTTCTGTGAAAAAGAAGCCAAACCCATCAATATAGACCTCTATAAATTTATCCAAAAATTGTACATTGAAACAGCATATAAATGTACACAATACAATATAATGAATTAAACAACATGTACCTAAATACAGTCTGCCAAACAAACCATTACAATTAATGAGTGTTGGTGGCCTGGGTAAGAAACAGACTCATAATGATCACTCAGATACAAATCACTGTAAGTAAAGGTTGAAGTATTGCAAGCTGGCAGCAGTACAAACATTAGTAAAACAAGACAGCACACCTCACTAGGGCACTAAATATTCAAAAAGACTGTCATTCAAAGCACCAGTATGCATTCCATGACTTTTATCGCACATTTTTTAGCATTTGTACTTGAAAGATGCACAGATTGTGTAGAGATTAGTTTCTAAAAATGTGACATTGGCCTCTGAATACATGATAGGAATTTTTCTCATTCCTGTAGGATGGCAGTTGCCGACCTCAGTCATAGAAAAGCAGGCGTTTTCAACTTCTTACACTAGTTTCCATTTTCTCATTACAGACATATTAATTAGTAATATGGTTATAGCCTTTGATTTTTCAGTGTCTTCTTGCAATAAATGGTAATGTCTCTTGGTGAGACAGATTTGGGTGACAGGATTCTTAAGGACCTTCACTGTTAGCTATTCTGGGCAACAATGGAGTGATCTCTGACACTAGCTGCTCCATAACATCCTGGTCTACACTACACATTATATATTTTTATATGCTTTCCACACGTGTATACTGAGAGTCTACTGATATTATTGGGTCAGTTACTATTAGGATGCTAATATCATGTTCATGGGTGTAAATCTTGAATGTAAATTTGTCTTGAATGTCCCTAAAGTCCTTATCTTATGTACAACATGTCTGCCGTCAAAAGAAAGTCAAACCTTTAGAATATATATGTAAATATTATTGATATTGTTATCACAGCCTCATGCCTTGTTGAACATTGAATATAGTGAGACTGTTGTGAGAGAGAGTGTTCCACAGAGACAGGTAGTAAGACAGAAACAGGGAAAGACAGGTAATAAAAACACACATACTGAACACTTTCCACATTAGGCAGTAATGATGTGATAATGATATGGCATTTCACAACACCTCTACCAGTTTCTTTAAGGAAATCCCATGTGTGATAATTATAAAAGCGTTCTCTTGACTTTTCCAGAAAAACACAGCGTGCAGTCAAAGTTTCCAGAACACCTTCGAGACTAAAAGACATAAAAATACCAACAAGGACCAGTTGTGAGTGATGATGCTTGGTCATTTCTTCTGAATAAGTTCAGCACATCTTCTCAGTACAAATTATTTGTTGAAATATGGTTCTGTACATGTATGCACATTCTACATTCACCGATCACTTTATTAGGAACACCTATACACCCGCTCATTCATGCAATTATTCCATTAGACAATCATGCGGCAGCAGCACAATACATGAAATCATTCAGGGAAGGTTCAAGAGATAAGTTAGTCTTCAAATAAAAAAAAAAAAAAATCTGATTGGAAAAAAATGTGACTGTGGCACTTTGACCATCCTGGGATTTTCATGCACAACAGTCTCTAGAGTTTACATGGAATGAAAAAAGGTCTGAAGAGAATGGCCACATTGATTTGTGCTGACAGGAAGACTATAGTAACTCAAATAACCACTCTTTAGAACCATGGTGAGCAGAAAAGCATTGCAGAATGCACAATATGTTGAACTGTGATTCAGATGGGCTACAACAGAAGAAGACCACACTGGGTACCACTCCAGTCAGCCAAGAACAGGAATCTGAAGCTATGGGCAGAGGCTCACCAAAAACTGTTTGGAAAAGAACAGGCGACTCTTAAGTGTGACATTTGCAGGACATCAGCAGTTTCTGATATAATCACATCAGCAGTTTCTCATATACTCAAATCAGCCTATCTGGCACCAAAAACCATGCTATGGTCAAAGTCACTGAGATCACATTTTTTCCAGTACTGTTTGATGTAAACATTAACTGAAGCTCTTAAGCTGTGTCTGCATGATTTTGTGCATTGCACTGCTGCTACATGATAATTGGCTGATTGGATATGTGCTTGAATAACCTGTACAATAATCTGTACAAGTGTCCCTAAAAAAGTGGTCGGTGAGTGATTAGGCAACTGTTGCCTAATCTTCAAGATTTAATCTTATTCCTATGAAATCTGATATACTGGAAATCTGTTGGAAATCTGTGTCTTTTGGGTTCTTTCCCAAGTGTCTTGAACTAAGTGGACTAAAGAATACTTTAAACAGTCACAATATCCTTATTAGTTCTGCAATTAAAGACTATGATTCCGAGTCTGAGTATATTCTCTGGATGAACATTTCCAGGACACATTCACAGAGTTTTACTGTAAGTTTATATAGTTAACATATTCACATACAATATACGAAAGTGAAAGTCAAACATTCTATTTTTTTTTCTAAATCTGTAGAATTTTTTCTGGACATTCCTTATAATTTAATAATAACAATTTTTAGAGCAGACAGTTAAGTAATTATTTCTCTCATTAAGTGCATTTCAGCTATGTGGTTAAGCCTGAACACAAACCCGTGATTAAAAATGTTTTATGTTTCCCATTTTCAAGGGCAAAAATAATCTTTCAAGTCTAATTCTCTCTTTGAAATCTGACTCCCTATAGAACATTCACATATATTCTGAATGGATTTGAGATATTCAATTAGCTGAGCTTAATGAAGTCTCGTTCATCCCACCATCCCATCCGTTTCTTTTTGTTATCGTTCTATAGTGCAATTCATTTTGCTTCTTGGCTGCCTTCATTTCTTTTTAATCACTTCAATTCATTTTAAGATTTTACTGAATGCTGTTAGGTGTGTGTTCTTCCTATGCTGAACAAGAACTTCTGGTATTGCTGCCATATGTGAGACAATACAAACAGGCTCTAAACAAATTCCAGTGTTTTTCATGTGCATGAAAGGAATTTACTGTAATACCATTGGGCAATTTTGCTTTGTCACCTTGGCTTATCTGGTAGAGAAATGCTTTGCTTTAGCAAGCAAGGTGCTGTTTCTTGAAGCAAATCAAGTTCTTGAGAGTTTTGTCCCATACATTGAGCACCTGAAAGTTGCCCAGCAAGATTTTTGTTTGGCGCCAACAAAAGACATGTACTTTTGGTGTATGCTTCATATTTTGACAGTGCATATGATAAGGAGAAGGCTATGTTAGTGTGTTCACGTGGTCCCTATACTGCAGTAGCCTACAGCTGGATATATGTGAAGGGCTCCTCTCTACAGTCAGAATATCCTCTATTATTCTGCATGGGAAGTACTGTTGTTTGTGTCGAGCCAGTAAAAATCATTTTGTCCTGCAGCCATTTTTCAGAAGAGTATGCCACATACAAAAAACATGCGCTCAGTTCCCTGTTAGTGTAGCACAGGAGAATACCGACAATTCTGACCCTGCAGTAAAAATGTGCAGAGAGCCTCAATATATACAAACAGGAAATTCACAGGAGGAGCAAAATCTGTTCTTTTTGGCCCAAACCTGGTTTCATCAGCATTCACCTTGGCACATAATACACAGTACAAATGCAGACTGAATTATGCAGGTGGTTGATGGCAAGTACATAAAAGCAACTGAGACATTTACCTGGCAAAAATACTGATAGTTTAGATCTTACAGAGTTGGCTGTTCATTAGTTCATCAAACAGTTCATGTAACCAGTAAACGGGTGGTGGATGGGAGTAATTTTACAACTCGAATGTGTATGGTGACTGTTTCATGTCACTTTGGTTTTACTACTAATATACAGGTAAACAGAAACATGAGGTTAGAAAACATTAATTATCTTACAGGTGTTTCCATAGAAATGCAATTTGAGTACAGAGTGTGCATTCAATCCTGTTTATACAAAGTTTATATAAAGTGTGTATGTGTATTTTGCCATAATAACACAATAGAGGCACTAAGGTACTATTGCAGGCAATGTAAGAGGAAAACATTTGTTAATATGGCAGTGGGTTATATTGGGCCCATCTGCATGTTTTTTGCTGGTAGTGTTTAATTAATGACTAATGCCACAATCTGACAGTTATCACATGATTTCATCAATAAAAGTGGTGTGATATAAATAGCCAAGTGGTTAGGCTCCAGCTTTAACTGTGTAGTGAACCTGAGCCCCATGGCCATCTCAGCTTCACCTATTGACTGTAATGGAAATTATAGATCTGTCTCTTTTAGACACAAGATATTGAATGTGGGACTGAAAATAGCCTGCAATCCAGCATAGGGGCAAATCTTTTATAAAAATGTGACAGAACATTATTTAACTCAACATACCATGGAGCATTTTTATGAATGAATAGCATCAGAGCCCTTTCTGAGATGTATGTTTTCAGTATTTCTGCACTGAGATGCAGAAGAAAATGAACTGGTCAGATAATTGACTTTTAGACTAATGAGTCACTGGGCTGCTGCTATCTAGAAGATTTTTCCTGCTGAACTTGATACTCATACTCTGAAAGATAAGGAGGGTCAATGCCAACAAGACACACTCTCAATGCTGACCAGTGTGGTTGTACAGCTGGGTGACAAATTAAAGGCAAAAAAAACAACATAAAGTGTCTTAGTAAAGTCTTGTGTCACGGCGAACAGCTTCTACAAGACTGTATACGTATACTGAGTCATTTCCATCACCATCAAACCATTCCATGAGCCCCATGTCCTATGAATAGGGGTATTGATATCCTGTAATAGATCAGTCCCATCAGGAGAGAAATGTTTCATCATAGGATAAAAATGGTTAGTCAAAAGAATTTTCTATTGATTTGCAGTGACGCTTCCCTCTAAGGGGTCATGTACCAAAATGCCTCCACAGCCACCAGTTTTTCCTTTAATGTCTCACCCGTCCGCATCCATGTCAAAAAGAGACAGAAAGAGAAAAAGAGAGAAATGGAAGGTGAAATAGTATGTATTATAGAAATGCACAAAGGACTAAGAAAGACAGGAAAATGAATGATAGGTGATAGAGAGAGAGGGGATTGATTAAGAGTGGGAGTGGGCTGAGAGGTACAAAGAGGAGCAAAAACATGAGCACAATAGATGGAGTAATGGAAAAAGGAGACGAGAACAGGTAATCTCAGAAGAGGAGCTCTGTTGATAAACAAAAGGCTGGTAATAAGGCTGGATTACACTAAGGAGCAGATGGCTAGATGACTCATTCATCACTGGTAAATGAGACTGAGAGACCTGCATGAGAGGGAGAGCGAGAGAGGGAGGGAGGGAGAGAGAACCGACGAGACTATACACTACCCTCAGCTTGATGTAAGATTCATAAATATAGCCTCATAAAGTATACACCCTGATACAAATTCTGATCAATTCCCACTCTAGAAGCACTACTGAACCGCTCAATTCCACCTATCAACATCCATCAGGAACAATCCTAACATCAAGAATAGCTGTTATTCTACACAGCGCTCAAAAATATACACATCATCAGCCACATGTAGAAATTCAAATTCAATTCAGCTTCAGGAACAAGGATACCTTGAAATCTCTGAATTTGAGATATGCAGTTTGAGCTTATGTACTTGAAATTCTTCAGGAGATAGTTGTGAATTCCATTCTCTCTCGTCCTTGCTTAAGCAAGATTTTAGGATGCTCAAGGTCATGCCTATAGCAGGCACATTTGAACGGTGCCATGTCAACAGTAATAAATGCCTGTAGAAAGAAAGCCACAAGACAGCCCTATCCTGCCCTATAGCCCTAATTTTAGCTGCCTGTGAGACCATTATACACACACACACACACACACACACCTGCCCACCAGGCCTTTGTTGTTATTAGTGACTGGAGCTGGGCTTAAAGCAGGGGGGCATCACATGAAGGTGCCCTCATCTTTCTGGGATCCAGCTGACCAGTAATGGGCTTTCATATGAAGGTGGAGAGATGACAGCAGGAGATGAGAGAGGGAGGGAAAGTTATAAACAGAGGAAGGGACAGCAAATGATCAGTTGTCATATCGATGTATTTCAGACTACTGTTCTTTTCACCAAAGGAAACAAAGCCTAGCTGAGACAGAATTATGTTTCAAAGTTCTTTATTCCAGAGTTACAATATCTGCATATACTGCCATTGTCCTAACGTGACTTCATACAATACAAATATGTACATAACTTCTATTACAAGTGATTAGAAAATTATTACTAGAATTTCGGGTTATCTAAATTAATTAATAGTTTTGTTTCTTATCAGTACAAATTCAAAGATGTGTTCCTGGTTGAATTTAAAATTGCTTGAGCCTTAAATGCTCACTGTGATAGCTATAAGGATAGCGTTGGCTCAGTGGTTAAGGCTCTGGGTTACTGATCAGAAGGTTGGGCGCTCAAGCCCAGCACCCTTGAGCAAGGCCCCTAACCTGTCTGCTGTTTCATGGCTGTCCCTGTGCTCTGACCCCCAACTTTCTCCCAAGCCAGGATATGCAAAGAGAAGAATTTCACTGTACTATAATGTATGTGACAAACTCTTCTAGTAAGCTCATTTTAAAATGCTGTGCTGATCATTTTAAAAATATGCTATCCATTCTGCATTAACCGTAACAGGAAGTGATAAAGCATCACATCCTTTACAATACTCTCCAGTTGTCGCCATCCCCGAACTTTTGTCAATAACACACTATCTCAGTAAATTCTATTTAGCAAAGACAATACATGGTGACTTTTGATGCAAAATATGCTTGTGATATTTTTATAAAATATAGTAAGAAATACTAAGGAACAGACAATGCTGCACTTGAAAGAGGCAGGTACAATGCTCAACTGAAGAGAGGAGTTCACCTTTTTTCACATCTGACCCTTTCTAAGCACTTGTAGGGCGATTTCTAGACACGTCAAGCAGCTTTTATATCAACTGCTTTAGTAATTTGTTAAAACTAATTAAAATAATTATTTTATATATAAATTTATATATAAATTTTTTTATATATAAAAAATTTGCATGCTTGAAATATTGAAATGTATTCATCTGCAATGTCGGAGGCACTTCCCGGACATGTGTTCCTGCCTGTGTTGCTTCGCGCTAAGTTGCTAAGTGACCGATATTCACACAAATATGTCTGCTGAAGAGTATGAATGAGAGGAAGCTTCTAATATGGAACCTTTTAAACATGGTGTCATTGTGCCATATCACTTTATTAGTGCTCTCGATGGAACTTTTCCACAGCCTACAACAAGGCAACTCATGTTGCTATTACTGAATGTAACCAAAACAAAATCAGCTTTGAACGAGTTCCATTGACGCAATTTCCTTTTTTGAAACCAATCCAAAACTGCAGCGGGTTGTCCCGCCTCCGGCACCCTGAAATTACGAACCACAAAGAAGAGAAACGATCAAATCACAACGAGAATACATTGATCATCACGAAGAAAAGTAGGTGTTTGGGTTTTTTTTGTTCACTTGTTTGTTTTATGTCTTTAAAAATGATGTTTTGAGGAAATTGATGTCAATTGAACTCAATTAGTGTACTTAGAGTCATAAATTCATCTGATTATAATTTATTTTGCAAAAGAATCATTAGTAAAGAAGAAACGAAAAATACCTTAAAACTGCATGTATTGACATAAAAACTGTCTGAGATGAATAGAAATCACTGAACAAATATTTAGAATGGCTCAAATTCGAAAAAAGGTGAACTCCCCCTTTAAAAGGCATTAAAAGTCGAAATGCTGAAAAGGCAGCAGAAAACCATTTCTAATCAATGCTGTGAATGAACAGCATCCCTCTTGATGTGACAAATGATTTATAGAAATTCATTATGGCTAGCTGCCTCTATGCCTGCAAAATACTCCTCAGCACAACAAATTTCTTATGGCTAATGCTATAGCAAATGCCATCCTGATTCTGCAGTATGCAGCGTGCTTGTTTCATTTTTCAATATCCTGTACGTAGGCAAATGGTCTATTTCTAGCCCTCTTGCTCTCTTTCTTTGTCTCACAGGATTAAATACTCAGATCTTTCCAGGTCATTTTTTTTTTTTTTGCCAATGTTTGCCTAACACTCCCCGACGCACTGGAGTGGGAGCAGTCCAGCCATCATCTAGAGATCCAGGACTGGATTATCAACACACACTCACATAAATCAATGAGATGTTTCATTAAAGCAAATGGAGGGTGTCCATTGAGGCTGTAACCGGTGTAATGCGTGAATGGGCTGCAGTAGAGCCTTTTAGCTTGTTAAAACTAGAGCACTGGTCTAAATGTGGTCAGAAGACTGACCCCTCACCCCCATCGTCACGACAACGGAGTGGCGGGTCAGTGAAGCACGACTGAACAACTTCTCATAGCTGAAGCATCGTGCGACAATGCTGAATGAACACACTCATATCAGCTCCATCCTCTCTGCCTCACTTTCTGTTTCTTTTCCACTCCTAGCTAGCTCTCTGTCCAGCTGTATAATGTTCCTCTGTTCGGAGTGTAAGGAAAAATCATATTTTTCTTTTTTGAAGCATGTCATCCTAGTCCACTTAACAAAAGGCAAACAATTTTCAGATCAGGTGATCACAGAACTCATTACATGAACATTACACATTAAACAAAAACACTACAATCGATATTTTTTACCAATAATAATAATAATATTATTAATAATAATTCAGTTAGCCGACATCTTTATTCCTTAAGACTATCAAGAATCACAAGGAAATAAAAATGTGAATAAAGATCCAAATACCTGTTACTGAAGTTCATATAATTCTTCAAGTAATATCCAGAATTGCTGTCTCACCCCATGTTCCTATCCAACACGCAGAAAAGGCCAATAGGACACTAAAAAGCTAAACTATGAAAGAAGAAAGCCCCTTACATGCACCGGTTAGGAGAGTGAGAGCGCAGTGAGGTGTGTTCCACTCTGATGTGAGATCAGCATGTGAACGCTCTCAGGTCCCTCTGCTATTGTTACAGCAGAGAGCTCTTCACTGAGCATGCTCCAATACAGAACGTTGGCATGGGAACAACAGAAACACAAGGCTGTCCAAAAGGACCTCTGAGCCACATCTACCCTCTTTATCTCCCCCACCTGCTATCCCAAGAGGGCATTCCTTGTTTTTGTCTCTGTAATTTTTTTTTCCGTGGTACAAACCTTTGAAACTGTGAACATGAGTACATGTTTATCACATATACAGACATTTAATGAGCTAACATGAAAAGGTGCTGTATTCTGTGCTAAAAGAACAGATTGGTTTGTGCTTTATGCTGGGGGAATCTTGTCAATCTGCATGTCTATACTATTGACCAGTTATCCTACTCTTTTTTCTTTCAGAAGGGCAGTCGTTTTTGGCAATATTTCAATCTTTTTAATATTTAATGTCTTTTCATTTCACCCCATTTAATCTAACAGATTGATGATGATGATGATGAGCTCTGATATTAATGAATAAATTATGTTAATCTGAAAGATCCCATTGACTCCCATATTGCATAATGGAGCAGACAAGAAGGTCTGAAAGGGAAAGCTCTATGCAACAAAAAAGGGACATTCTTTTTTTATGGAATGCACCAAAAACAAACACGTTCACTATAGGAACTTACTGCAGCATCATTCCTCTGGATTCCTATGGGACAGCTTTCAAAGTGTATTGGCTGTGCAGTGTAACTGCAGTATGCTGAGCTGTACGGGGGTGGCTAATCCTCTCTGCTACCACACATGTTACCAGCAAACAAAAACCAAACAGCTTGAACATGTGAACTAGACATCAAACCGAGCCTGTCAATGTGCCATAATGTCAGGTTCAGTATGTCTGAACTGAAAGCTGGCTGAGGGATTTCCTCAGTATTTGCATAAGTGGCCAGTGATCCATTATTGTAACAAATAAGCAGGGCATTCAGCAGCTCCATTCCACCTCCCCAGGGAGACTATATATTTACTATATGTTGTTGTTTGAAGGCTGCTGACTGGTCTCACGTCAGCAAAAGTGTACAGCAGCTTAATGTCTTGGTTTTCACTAAAACAACCGTAACAAGATAGGTTATTGATAGTAAGAAAGGGGAAATACTCTGATATTAAAGGTAAACAAATAATATCGAAATGTGTGCTTTCACGATGCTTTCACAAATTTCCATTACACAATGGAAATGAATGTTTTTGGGAAGTGGGAGGAAACTGGAGACCCTAAATGAAACCCATACAGACATGGGGAGAACATGTGAAACTCCATACAGACAAAAACCAGAGCTCAGGCTCAAACCAGGGATCCTGGAGCTGTGAGGCAGTGCACCACTGTGCCACCCACTTGGCATATTTAACAAACGAGTGTACAGTTTGTTAATCATAATTGCATTATTGGCCTTTGAAGCCTGCAATATTCACATTTACTTGTGCTCCATGAGCATACTGACAATATCAGATGCAACATGATTTCTGCAGATGTACTGATAATTCATTGATATGATAAAAAAAATCAACAACAAAAAATACAAAAAATTACTTTGGTCAAATCAATATACTGCAAGGTATACTGTGATTACAATATGTTTTTGTACTTATCATGCAGCCCTAATTGCAAAACACTGTACAGCTTTGTGCCTCTGGACATGGTTAGTCTCTAAATGTATGTTATGTTTTATAGCTCCCTCAGTTCTGTACAGAGCTTCCAGCTTAACACACTTGAGTATCCATTCACAAGCCCATAAATGCATCAACCAACAGTGTAATTGCACAAAGGGGTCCTATCATTTTTCTACAAGGTCAGATTTATGAAAGCTGTAGAAGTACACAATATAAAGTATATTTTGTTTTGACAATCCCCATTGAATTCAAATATAAGCTCTTACTTTCACACCAGTGGTAGTTAAAGAAAATCCTAGTACATATACAGACAAATCATCTATTGCTAGGTAAATCAAGAGACACGTCATCAAGTAATGATAATTCAGCACATCCTGCAGGTCACTCACTGAGTCTTTATGCTGCAGTATATCATATTAGGGTCCTGAGGCTAGGTGATAAAACATGATTGATTGATGGCCTTGGGGCTGAGGCGGCCCATTACAGAGCGCTGACACATGTGGCCATGACTCAGAGGAAGCAACACAGCCATATAGGCACTGCCATCACAACAACAAAAGACCATTCCTAATTTATGAAGGCTCTACCACAATGTTAATAATTTATACACAGCTCCACACAGCGGTCACACAGACACTGCATCTACGACTCTAAAAGTACAAGAAAATTCTTTCAGTGAGGGGCTACTACTGTTTTTTTTTTATCTATATTTAGAATTGCATATGATGTAACAGAGGAGATGCAGAAGGAGACTGTGATATTAACGTAACATTATTCTAAATAATAATGTTCATAAAAATAATTTAAAATCTCATAACACTGGGCTGAATTCTATTTCAAATAACAGTGAAAGCACACAAGCAGTATCTAGGCAGAAAACTCGTCTATGCCATACACACAAAATGAGCTGGACCTGTTGTGTTCATCAAAAATGGTCCATTTCTGCCATGCTATAGCTCAGGCTATGCTAAACAATACATTGCCCCCAAGCTTTGCCCCAAAATGAACAATATATTGTTTGTCAATGTGTATATGAAATAGTTTGCCTAAAACAAATGCAGTAGGGAGCTGAAGAACCGTTATTTTGGCTGATGGAAGATATTACAGGACCTGCCTGAACCACATTTCTGGTCATAATATCTAGCCACAAATGATATACAATGCCATACTTCAGTAAGTGGAAAAATTACACACTGGTACAATAAATAAGGGTGTTCTGAGCATATAGTATTCAATAGTAATCACAACACCTCGGTGAGGAAGTGTTCGGTTGCCTGCAGGTTATGAGTTTTGCTCTTTGTTCCCTGTGTTGTTTTTATGGTGGATTAGCTGCAAGTCTGAAAACTATTCAGCTAACAGTTTATATTCCACATGCAGTTTTAAATGTTTCAGTGCTGCGAAACAAAGAGAATTTTTTTCCCTTATGCCTGTGCAAACCGAGCTTCTTGCCTCATTTGGTGTTTGAACTTTGAAAGGTAAGTGGCAAACAGTGTCAAATGTGAGAATAATCAAACATAATTATTGCTGCTTGGGTTAAAGTCCTATAAACTCCAATTCTCCATATGAAAATGATGGTTTAGTTGGTGTGATTTTGAAGCTCCTCATCTGTAGTCTCTCTTACAGAAAAGTCACATGATCACATGCTTCACATGTGAGATTTAAATATGTTTTTAGACACAACACTTTATTTATTTATTTATTTATTTATGTATTTATTTTTACATGTTTCACGTGTAATGCATGTGTTTTATTTTCGCATTACTTTTTCACATGCACGGCATCTGGTGTAATTTTTCAGATGTGATTTTCAGGGCATGATATGATGAGATGCTCCTTTACATTTTTTTTTTTTTTTACATGTGATCACATTTTATTCACATAATCATGTAAAAAATCATGAGCACATGTGAGTTTTCCATACACGCTACTACCAGTGTGTCACAACAGTGGGAGACAACAACTGTAGCTAGTTAAACATGCTTTAAACTAACTCACTAATGTCTAATATAGTTGGCATGTTGGTTATCTAGTACAGTCTTTAGTCCATCTCATATACAGACATGCAAGAATACTGCTTAGGTAGTAATAATGCATTACAACGAGTCCTGTAAAGAGCCCACATTCCTCAGATGTGTTGTATTTACTAAGTCAAAGTAGTCACATCTAGTGGAACAGGAAACACTTGGGATTCATGGAAGCATATCAATCAAGTACTGCCTGTTAAATACATGGGTGTTTCTCAACCGTTCATATGTATCAATGTTAGCAAAGCAGCTCTTATACTATAAATATTCTTTAAAAACTTCAAGAATAATGTAAAACTGCATATATAATGCATATTGTGCCTAGAACATGTGCCAGACATAACTAATTATAGACACACATTTTATATATTAAACACATATTGAAATAAAAATTACACAATACCACCCACAAGTCAATGTTCCACATTATTTTGGCATTCACTTATATAAGAAAAACTGCTGTTATTTTATTAAGTTGTGGGATTTCCTTATTGCTAAATTGTTCAGAGCACAAAGGTTATGGAATACTACAAATGTGGGGACCTGAAATGACCTGAAACGAGGCCATGGGTCACTAGTGACCTGAGGTAAGCATTTAATGATTAAAAAAAATTAGGTAATCTTAAAAAGTGCAGTTAAACAAGACTTGTTTTTCTATGCTAATATTTTAAAGCAAAGAAAACCTCTATGTACATTAATTCACATTCTCAAGGCATTAAGTTTCACTTCTGTTAGTATTGCTGTTACACAAAATGTCTATTTAAAATACTATATTATAGAACATACATGCATAAATACTTATTTTTCCCCCATTTTCTCCTTAAATTGGTCACCTGCCAATTCCCACCCACCAGCCAGCACCTCCCTATCATACAGCAGCTATCAACAGAGGAGGGTGAAGTCTAACACACATTTCCTCCATGACACGTGAAGCCAGCCAACCGCATCTTTTCAAACTGCTTATTCTTTGTTACAGGGCAGCGTAACACACACAGAGGAAAGTGCTGTCTTCCTTCTTGCACATACATAACCCTCGAGATTCGAACTCGCAATCTCTAGATGATAGGGCAATGTTTTTTAAGGTACTTTTTTACCTTAAGTGGTAAACAATTACTAAATTAGAGTAATTAATCTAACACAGATGCATGTAATCATAATATAGATGAAGCTTCATGGCTCTGCAGTAATTATTTACACACTTCCTGCTTTCTCACAATGTTTTTTAAGAAGGAAGACAGGACAAGACAGTATAAAAATATGCACCTAAATCTATAGTTAACAACAGAAAGCATTCGGTCCAGACAACATTCCCCGACATGTGCAAAAAGTCTGTGCTAACCAACTAGCACCAGTCTTTACCACCATTTTTAACCTCTCCCTCAACCAGTGTGTTGTACCCACATTGTCCTCCAACATTATTCCTGTCCTGAAAACCCCCCGTCCTTCTAAGTAAGTGCTTTGAAAAGCTGGTCAGAGATTAAGTCTACTCCTCTTTCCCCAGCTGCCTAGACCCATTACAGTTTGCACACCGGTCCAACAGGTCCACAGATGATGCCATCAACCATACCCTTCACACTGCCCTCTCCCACCTGTTTGTGGATTACAGCTCCTCCTTTAACACCATCATCCCATCACACCTCTGCAAAAAGCTCCAGAATTTGGGGCTAAACTCCTCCATCTGCCACTGGATTCTGGACTTCTTGACTGGATGCCGCCAGGTGGTCTGGATGGGAAACCACACCTCCTCCACGCTCACCCTCAGCACTGGAGTGCCTCAGGGCTGTGTCCTCAGCCCCCTGCTGTACTCCCTCTACACCAGTGACTGCATGGCCACACACAGCTCCAACAAGTTTGCTGATGACACAGTGGTGGTAGGCCTCATAACTTAAAAAAAAAGACTAGGAGGCCTACTTAGACGAAGTGGACATCATCTCCACATGGTGTCGTAATCTCTCCGTGAATATCACCAAGACTAAGGAGATGATTATTGATTATGGGAAGAAGCAGGTGAGGAACTACAGCCCCTTGATGATCAACGGGGCCACAGTCGAGAGGGTAAGCAGCTTCAAATACCTTGGGGTACACCTCACAGAAGACCTCTCATGGACAGCATACACAAACAGCTTGACAATGGTGCACCAGCATCTCTACCATCTATGACGCCTGGTCAGGTTCAAGGTCTCACACACGGTGCAGAAGGCTTTCTACACTGGAGCTGGGGAGAGTCTTCTCACCGGGAGCATCACCACCTGGTTCGGAGGCACCACGGGCAAGGACTGAAAGCCGACTGTCCAGAGTGTTGAGGACAGCAGAGAAGGCCATCAGGACTTCTCTACCCTGCATCATGAACGTATACAACCAGCAATGCAAGACCAGAGCCAGGAGGATTGTCAAAGACTTTCACCACCCTGGACACAGTCTCTTCTCAGTGCTCCTATCAGGGAAGCGTATACCAGATCCTGAGGACCAACACAGAGAGACTCAGGAGGAGTTTCTACCCTCAGACAATCCAGCTGAACGAGGACAATTGAGAGAGTCTGCATATTCCTACCTCACACAGACACACATGCACTAAACAGTTTGCACTAAAGAAAAAACTAATTTGTGCACACTATATAGTATCTCTATACACTGTACAGCTCTGTATATTTGCTTTTCAACATATTCTACTTATATATTCATATTCTATATACATTACATTTCTCTATAGGCTGCTAAATTTTTACTATATAGTCTACTAGATTTTATTATATAGTCTACTATATTTATTACATTCTGTTTTTACTATGTATATCTAGTTTGTTGTTGGTTCTGTTCAGTGTTGCACTGTGGGACGTGGAACTAAGGAAAAACATTTCACATCACATGTATGTAATATGTATGTGACAAATAAAAAAACCTTGAATCCTTGAATAGTTACGTACTGTACAATGTTGAGCTTGGTAAATGGTGTGGTAAATGATAAGGTAAATTCATCTGAACATTTTTTCGCACCGCAAAAATACAATACTGATCACACAAAATTGCTCTGAGCAAACATTCCCATTGCACACCAGTGTTACTAAATATAATGACCCAAGTATGTGCTTCCCCTGCAGCATGGAAAGTTTGATTAGTTCATTGATGAAAGAGACAGACGTAAGTCAATATTTCTATAATGGTAACAGCCTACATCCCCACATGATGATGTCCCTCACTGGCTTTGTGTAGTTGTATAGGGCCTGACAGAAGACAAGTCACAAAATAAATATTCTATACTTTTAGTAGATAAATTATTGGATAGATAATTAATTAGCTACACAATTATCCTTAACCATTAATGAGCGACACAAGTATCTTGACAGTACTATTAAATTACATTTTTCAAGAATACCCTAATGCTTCACCTGAACAAACAGCCCTCCATTCCTCCATACCAAAACTGCATTTACACAATGGTGTATATGTGCTTGAGGACACATCAGTGGTTTTTAAAAGACAACGTTCCTATTATGGACAATGCACATAAAATATCACACAAAAAATATGGTCAGAAGAAACATCCTGTCCCAACAAGATATAACCCCAATTTATTCACTGGTAAGATTGAGGCTTCAAACTATAAAAACCCTCTCCCAGTTACCTCACGCTTTCTGTCACTTAAGCCTGTATATACAGAACCAAGCTCTACTGCATATTCATTAGCAGGCGTCTCAGCTTACCGACAGTGTTAATATATCAGTGCTTTATAATAGTCTTTACTAACAGATTCATCACATCTAAAATAAACACACAATCATTTTCTCTACACTCACTCAACAGAACAGTCCTTACTGTCCTTATTGACAGTGTTTCACAACTTTCAACATTTGGAAAAAAAATCATCTTTATGTTAAATAAGAGAAAGAGAGGGCTGCTTCTGATGCACCAGCATTTACACAACAAAAGAGAGATTTCACATGGCCTTTCAGAGCAAAATAATGCAGAATATAAAGTGCATTAAAGCAGCATGGGATGTCTAGATGAACCAAGAAAATGGGCAGGGATGACTTTATTACTGGCACCGTGGACATTTCATTTTCCTTTTTGCAGAATACATACATAATACTGCATTTTTTACGGAAACACTCTAAAGCCCCGAAGGAACAGTTGACACTTGACTGCACACAGTCGCCAAAATCATATATAGAAAACCAAAATTTTCCATCACCAAATGTGCACAAAAGAGCATATACTGTATAATACTATGACAGTGGATCAAAATCTGTGATGAGTATTGAGAAATTTTAATATCCATATCTCTTAGCTTTGTCAAATAAAATAAAGCACAAAAGCTTAGAGCCCCTGCTGTGAATAAATGAGAATATTCAGTTGTTTAGTCAGGCTCCCTGGCCACTGTATTTGATAAAATGCTCAGCAGGGAAGGTAAAATGCGCTGCATGGCTATTTCCTCTTTTGTAGAATCCCCACCAGGCAGCGAGAGAGCTGAGAGAGAGACCTGCATTCAGACAGCTCATTTAATAAGTACCCAGAAGATTCATAAAACTGTAATATAATCACATACACTACAGACCAGGAACAGGATAAACGCAGCACAGCCAAGTACAGTTTGCTCACATCAACTGCCAAAACTGCCTAAACACAGAGGACATCTAGTCTGGCAACTCAGCTCCATTAAGCCTTATCTAGCAATTACAAAAGGTTCGGACCTGAATTCTCAATGATCCTAAATTACTTGCCAAACCATTTGGCAACACCGAATGGGCCTGAACTGTCACCACTAAAATGTATGGTTCCATAAAACAAACAAACAAATTAAGTAGATAATCTGTACTGCTTTAAAAATATTTTAACTGAGTAATATTTTGACTGGTTAAATGGTTACTAAATGTAGATCTTACATGATTTGCTGTCAAATCCTCATTTCAATTCATATAAATTCACTTAAATATTTGAATTAAATGATAACATACAACCATCTTGATTTAGCTAGAGGTGTTAGTAGAGACTTGTTTTTTCATCTAATATTAACACTCATCTACTCTACTCATCCACTATTGGACATAATGTTTTATCTTGTCAAGCAGAATATGATTTATGCTATGCTGTCAGATAACTAAGGAATAAAACACAACTGGATGTGCTGTTATAGAAGAATATCAGTGACAGGGTGGTGTGGAGTGGTTTGCCTTTACCACTCTGAAATTTAAATTTTTTCCAATTCCAACGAGTCTCGAAGTGTTTTATTCCTCTTGCCACAACAATTTGCCAACTATTGCAATTTTTAATTTATGAATGATTGACACATCATACTACTGACATCATACTGTGGAAAGTCCACAAGACAAGATAGTTCCTGTCATCACTTATGCTCTACAGCTATAAACAGTTGTTCCCTTATCAGCCTCACTTATTTTTGTCTCCCTCTCTTGAAGTTAATTGTTTGATCTGAGCTTCGTCAGATCAAAGATTTTTTAAATAATATATTTTATATCTGTTTTTATTATTAGCCTTAGATTATGTGGAGTGTCTGCCATACAAGTCCCTGTGAATGAGTTGGCACTAAAAAAATGACAACATGTTTGAGAAACAGCATTAATATAAACCTATGATTTCAATTATAGTCTGTACTACTGCCAGAGAAAATTAATCAACACATTCTGACCAATCAGAATCGAGAATTCAACAGTGCTATAGTATAACTGTGAACAACTAATATAATTATCTTTCTTTTATACGAAAAGCTATAACTAAATTATAGCTTGCCATTTTAATGACTTTCTTACACAAGCCCTGATAATTTGCTTTATATACAAGTGGCTTTATTTGGTGAGACAGGTCCTGAAATATGGGTCGAGTGCATGACAGTTGGCAACCTTGCACAGAGCCCATGGAAAAATACTAGGAGCTGTAAGACTTTCAGGCATGTCATGTCTAATAAAACTAATCGCGCATATAAACTTTGTGTGCAGAAAGTGAATAAATCAGTATGGCAGGTTTCAACAGTCCTAAACACTAAAACCCAATTATGGTCCCATTAAATAGGTTTCATCCATTTTGCACTTCCTGGCCAAAAACATTCAGCCATGAGAGTTACCCTTGTTGAAATAAAGGACATGAGCTAATTATACCAGGCAGCCGCTGGGAGTTCATGGTCAGTGGTCTCTGTGAAATGAGAGAGCTGACTGATACAGCTCTGCCTGCAGGGCCTTTGCTCCAACAGACACTCTGCAGAAGAAAAAAAAAACCACACTATTCCTACCTTTCTCTCTCACAGTCATAGTTTGGAATGCACACAAAGAATACCAGGGAGAGACACTGTCTGCTTCACTGCTTGTCTCACATTCAGCAAATCTTTATATCTTCACTCTTTTTAAGCACAACACAACTTTCTCCTGTGGCCTGGTAGGATGGCAAAATTTCCCTACTGCACTATTGCACTACTGAGGTCACACAGTTACTGCTTTTATTTTTCATGCATTGTAAAGAAGCATTGTTTAAAACGAGCTCTGTAACTCATGTATTCACTGAGAAATCTTTTCTTGAATTTCATTTGCATAGGGACTAATCTGTGTGTTGATGACATGACAACCAAATCCAGAGAAACAAATACTGGATAATGTTTACTAGGCAAACACAGTTTCTTCTCTTACGCTGCAGCACCAGCTCTTCATTCCAGGTGTTTGTAGCTCAACATGTACTATAGTGTAGCTAGGTAACCCCCCCAAATGAAAATCCCCAATACACATAAATGTTATGTAACTGTCCTCCATCCATAAGTGCACAATATATCAATCAGTATATTTAGTGTATGGCCACGAAACAGAGCAGAAATTGACAACAGATCAGTTTTCACCCAATGTGCTCTGTTCAGTGGTAGTATTTGTATCAGTATAATTAAATTACCATATACCTTCTAGTCCTAGAAAGGTATTCATTGAATTTATTTATATATACATTCACTGTCCACTTTAATAGGAACACCTGTCTGCTGAGATTCTTTTCTGCTCACCACGGTTGTAAAGACTGATTATATCAGTCACTATATCCTTCCTGGCAGCTTGTACCAATCTGGCCATTTTCTTCTGACATCTACATATCAACGAGGCATTTCCACCCACAAAACTGTCGCTCACTCAGTTTTTTTTTGTTTTTCGCATCATTCTGTGTAAACTCTACAGACACTTATGTGTGAAAATTCCAGGAGATCAGCAGTTAATGAAATACTCAAACCAGCCCATCTAGTACCAACAACCATGCCATGGTTAAAGTCACAGAGATCACACTTTTCTTCATTCTGATGTTTGATGTGAACATTAACTGAACCTTTTGACCTCTACCTATTTCCCTGGAACATGTGCAGCCAGTCACTACATCTTTTTCTACTGCTGCTAATGCTACGGTCAGCACCACAATCATTGGTACCCTTCATAAAAAGATGTGTAAAAAAGCTTAGGGCAAAAAAATATCTTTCTTATTAATTTGCATACTGAAAATATTATTCAAATCTATCATTAATTGAAGTAAACTAAGAATGTCACAGGGCATCTGAACATATTCAGAGAAAACTGTCCTCTTCGACATACATGAGCTACATGGAAGCCTATGCTTGACCAGCATCGCTCTGATCAACAGGGGAGAGAGAGGAAGAGAGTACACAGAGAGGAGAATCAATTAAGTTTAAGACAGTATCATGTCATGTCTTTCTAACTGTGAAGTGTGTAATTTCCTGCCCCATTACAGTGATAACACTGTTGATATGATGGGTCAAGCTGAACAGACTAAATCATTTCTCTCAGCTTTGAACCCCCAGGATCTGAGAGTTAGTACGTACCTTTTATTTGATTGTCTTTTTATGAGGGTTAAAGGTACAAGTCATTTGTCTCCATATGTCTGTGACTGCCAACTTTAACAGAAAAAATGGAGTCTATTTGGCTGAAAGGCAGAAGGGGTGAAAGAGTTGCCAAGAAGTAGATTGAGAATACATATAATAAAAGCTCCAGAGGTGAATTAACGCATGTGATGTTCACTTTCTTATTGATTTATAAGTAGTGTAAGTGTTTATCCAACACTGTGGATGTTGCTGGGGAGACAGATAAAATGGGACATACAAAAAAGCAGAAAGTGCAGTGCAGTGAGTCGGATTTGTTTTAGGTCAAACGCAGTTTCTTAACATTTACTTCAAGCCAGCCATCCCAAAGCCATCCTTTATTCAGGATATGTTTCCTTATAAGTCCATATTTCCTTTTATTCCCTACCAATTTACAATATGAGAAAATGTCCTAAATTGCTGTATTTCAAAATAAAACATTATGACTTGATGACAGTACACTAAATCAATGGCCTGGATTAAGCTACTCATGTCTCCTTTACAAATTTTGACCAAACGAAGAAGCAGTACTTCATCCAGAAGTATAGACTTGGACAATCGCCAGTCAGAGTCCACAGTGAACACTAAGAAATTAAAACTATTTCATGTGGAGCATTTGTTAAAGTGTAATTAAATTTAAAAAATTTAATTATAAAGGGATAAACAATAATTTGGCAAAAGACCTAATCTGACATCTTAAATAAGCAATAAAAGTTGATCAAATGTGGAATAGATTAAAGCATTATTGATGGCAAACTGAAGGTCAATAGAAAAATAATAAACTAACTACAATAATCTGTCTCAATCATTCTACTAAGCACTGGCATGTCCAGTAAAGCATCAGAGAAACGAGACAAACCACAATCACTTAATTACTCCTCCAATGACCCCTGCTTATACAATGGACACGCAACAGACTAAAGTTCACATTCTATCCAATCATTTATGGATAACTACTACAGTCTGTCTGGCTTTAAATGAAAAGAGTCCATTAAGATGGCCATAAATCTACATCAGCTGAGCACTGCTAAAGGAGTCTAAACATTCACTCTTCTTCTATGCTGCAGACTTTTAAATTAAGTATAGTGCTATTGACTCAATTTAGTGGGCTATCTTTAACAGAAAAACAAAAAGTCATTAAATAACCTTATTTCAGAAGTCAGATAAATCTCTGATAATGTCGCATGAGCTAGAGAGTTGAGATTTTCCACTTAAAATATAATGTAAATGATGTATGATGCTCTACAGTCATAGTTTCACTTTGAGATAAGTAAAATTTACTTTAATTTAAAAACAACTGGCTCCTCCATGACTCACTGACTATAGATTTTACTATGTTTAGTGCAGCCGACTCTACTGAGGTAATGAGAGAATTTAAAAAAAAATCTTTACAGCCTTTGTTTATTTCCGATTTGAACAAATATAGAATTACCTGCTAAATGTCTAAGCCATTTGTATTAAATTACAATTTGTATATGATATACTTTTCCTACATACCATCAAAAAATCATATGACCATTTAAAAGAAGTACATGCTGGGTAGGAAAACAGTGGCTATATGCTTAAACTCTGTAGATTTGACATCTACACACTTACAGGGTTTGTCCCTCTGTGGACCCTTAAAGGTTCTGTGTAAAACTCTACAACAGCAGAAGTTAGGAAGCAGAACTTCTAAGTTTACGGAACCTGTGACTTTAAGGAAGTCAAAGAATATTACTGCTATAGAATATTGCAGCAAAGCTGACAACAGGAGAGTATGAAAGTATCATCCTATCTTCACCACAAAACATATGAAAAAAGGCCCATGTCTAGAAATGTAAAAATATTACATGCTGTAGCAGGTAAGTTATAAAATGCAAAATAAAACATGGTGTTGGTGGAGCAGCCTGTTTTTGTGTTGGATTAGAAGAGTTGCCAGTGAATAAGAGACTGAACATGCAGAAAAAGGACATTTCTATTACTGTACCTGAGGAGTATTACATTCACACTGGATTCCTTGCCCCTCCAAGCAAAAGTTACCCATGAGAAATGAAATCATGAACACAAGAAAACCACTTTAAATTACCTCTTAAGTCTTTACGTCGATATTTGAATTGTTTCATACAGACATCAGCTTCACACTGCAGTATTATACAATGAAAAGGGACGGTTTAAGACATATCATATCCACAACTGTGTGTATATATTTTAAAGACTTTGAAACATCTGAATACTTTGTAAACAACAGGCGTTGTTCTGCAAAGATCTTTAAAATTCCTCCACATTTTGTGATGTCACCAGAAAGTCTGATAAACTGACAAACTGTATATGTAATGTATATAATCAGATATATTGAAACACTGAACACTATGTTAAACTTGTGCTGGCAATGAGATACATTTTCAAGTTATGAATTGCATCTCCAATGTATTCCATAATCACCTGGCATCAGCTTTGTGCATTCAGCTGATCTGTCCACATCCATAATGCTGGAAATGCCCTTGTTTACGTTTATGAACATAAAGTAACAAATGGACTCACAAACAAACCTGTTTTTGTACCAGCCCGTGTGTGTGTGTGTGTGTGTGTGATGCTAAACACTGAGCAGTAAACCGCTGCAGCTGATAGTGGACAGCTGATGGTGGAGAGCTGATGGTGGAGAGCTGATGGTGGACATTTGATAGTGGACAGCTGATGACAGAGTTAACACTGCCTGGTGTTTCTACTACCATATGCGCGTGCGTCACTTACATCAAGCGCGTGCTCCGACGGGGACCAAAGTCCACCGACTCGCGTCTCACTTCAACCCGAAAGACCACCGCTGTCCCGCGCTGTCCCGCGCTGTCCCTCTCCCACAGGCCAACAGTGCTTACATCCACCTTAAGACACTTGCCCACGTCGTCCAGCTACGGGCTTTTTTTTTTTTTAAACTACGCTCTTACTGAACTAGAGCGAGAGGAGAATCGGCTAAGCAGCCCAGAGTGAAAGCAAAGGATCTGCAAGCAGTGAAAGCAGTCACGTTACCCTGGAAACGGATACGGACATTTCTGATTGGTCAGAGAGAGAGCGCGAGAGCGAGAGAGAGAGAGAGAGAGAGAGAGTGAGTATGTGTGTGTGTGTGTGCGAGAGAGAGAAAGACAGAGAGAGATAATGTGTGTGTGTGTGTGTGTGTGTGAGAGAGAGACGGAGAGAGAGAATGTATGTGTGTGTGTGTGTGTGTGTGTGTGTGTGTGAGAGAGAGAAAGACAGAGAGAGAGAGAATGTATGTGTGTGTGTGTGTGAGAGAGAGAGAGAGAGAGAGTATGTGTGTGTGTGTGTGTGCGAGAGAGAGAAAGACAGAGAGAGAATGTATGTGTGTGTGTGTGTGTGTGAGAGAGAGAGAGAGAGAGAGAGAAAGACAGAGAGAGAGAGAATGTATGTGCGTGTGTGTGTGTGTGAGGGAGAGAGAGGGAAAGACAGAGAGAGAATGAGAGCATTATTAAAACTGTTCAACCTGGCTCTCCAAGCTGGCTGTTTTCCTGACATCTGGAACCAGGGGCTGATATCCACGATTTATAAGAGTGGAGATAAATTAGACCCCAGTAACTACCGGGGCGTCTGTGTGAGCAGTAATCTGGGGAAGGTTTTCTGCTGTATCATCAACGCCCGGATACAGGCCTTCCTTACCGAACACAGTGTCCTGAGTAAGAGTCAGATCGGCTTTTTACCAAATCATCGCACTACTGACCACATTTACACCCTACACACTCTAATCAAACAGCACGCTCACCAGAAAAACAAAGCCAAAATATATGCATGTTTTACAGACTTTAGAAAAGCATTTGACTCTATTTGGCACACAGGATTATTTTATCAAGTTTTAAAAAGTGGTGTAGGGGGTAAAGTCTATGACAGTATCAAGTCTGTCTACCTGAACAATAAATGCAGCATAAAACTCAGCAACAAAAGGACAGAATACTTCACTCGGGGCGTGGGGTGAGACAGGGC